>NW_022681457.1:49281684-49299184 GCF_009764315.1 Trachypithecus francoisi
TCCACATGCACAGACCACACTTCCCCTATGCTGCAGACAGAAATACACACATATTTGGATTTGTCCTCATTTAGCCTGGTCCAATTGATAGCAGTTTGGCTGTTTTCTGGAGTTCTGTCAAAGGAAGAAAAAACGCTAAACCCTAAGTGCCTCTGTACTTGACAGATACCTGCTTAAAAACCGGTATAAACTTGTGACCAAAAAAAGACTTAATTTGTACCTTGTTTTCAGTGGGTTTGTTTTTCCCTTTCAGTGTTTTACATGCTCTACCTGCCGGAATCGCCTGGTCCCGGGAGATCGGTTTCACTACATCAATGGCAGTTTATTTTGTGAACATGATAGACCTACAGCTCTCATCAATGGCCATTTGAATTCACTTCAGAGCAATCCACTACTGCCAGACCAGAAGGTGAATACCCAGCAATTACTAATAAGCTTTATTACAGCAAGTTGGAAGGTTCAACCTCTTAACCTAGCAAGAGAGTTTTCTTGGGTGGTTGTATTTTTGCGTGCCCTTTTAAAGAAATGTAGATTACTAGTTGTACATAGAGTGTTCAGAAGTAGGATAGCTGATTAAATTGTGAATCCTTTATGGTTAAAAAAAAAAAAAAATACATCCTGACTTGGTTATATCTGTAGCTTCACTTAACATTGAACATAAGATTATCACATGCAAAAGCAAACACAATGTAAAGCCTCCATATAACTGGTTATTTATTCCATTTGACAATTTTGAAATTCAGAAACATGATGTGATAGGTTATCATGGGAGGAAAATTGGAACATTTATGGTAGGAAAAGAGAATGAAGATCTTTGTCATGAGAGAATGATTTCTGCATTAGGAATAGCAATCCGGACACCTGCCTTCCAAACCCAATTTACAATTCATTTACTTCTAGAAGAGTCATCTTACAAAACATTCTGTAATTCCATAGGAGGGCAGTTTTGTTCTTTGGTGGTACCATAACATTTGAATAAGTTATGACATTTAGAACCAAGTTTTTGTTTTTGCTAACCCGCTTAGTGTCATTAATAGTGCCATTAAAGATTATGTATCTTGATTCTTAATCCACAACTTGAAAGTCCTTGTACCGAAATTAAAAATTAGGAAATTATACAAGTATACAAGTCATGTAGTATTAGAAGATACTCCAGAGGCAAAAATTGGTGATCAACAGTTGTCCAGCACCCCCAGTACTGGATAGTTTCAGATCTGTTTTAATCTCCTTAATAAGTCCTATAGCTATGCAAGTGAGTGCATTTTGATAACTGCTGTGCCTAATTTGTAACAATTACTGTCAACCTTCAGTTAAGAGACTGTTCATTCCACACTGGCCCAGAAAAGAGTGAAATGTGTGACTCGTGTGCATAATTTTATTCACATCATATTTCATACTGATTATGTATTGATGACATTGATTCATTTACTCTTTACAGCGCCACTTGCATGGATATTAAATCTTATTGACCACAGATGAATTTTAATTTCAGATTGGTGATAGATTTTTCCATCAGCTCTGATAGTATGTTTGACTTTTTCATCATTAACCCAGGCAATCACACAGCACTGAGTTATTGCATTGAAACAAAAAGTGCACACTTCACTTGGTAATTCTTTATGGATTTACAATAGGAACTTCATTAATGTCTGTAGTAAGGATCACACACACACAAAAAAACAACATTTATCTGCAAATATGAATTTAGCAAGCTTCAAAAATCTCGGGGAAAATAATAGACTTCTTTGTCTTCTGTAATGCATTTTCTTAGTGCGGTGGTGGAGGTGAGTGGATGACAAATATTTGAAAACTTTTAACCATTAAAATTATGCTGCCGTATTTTGATGCTTATATTTGTCCTTTTCCCTTGCTCAAGTTTATGAGGTAATTTTCACTGTATGTTCCGTTTCTTAGTGTTAATTACATTAAATTATGTGCACTTTTATTTATTAATATGGGAAGCTACATAGAATAACCATTTTAAGAATAAAAGTCGAACTCTTTAATTGCAAACTAACCAGTCACTGCTGATGAGGCATTTCAAGCTTCTTTAAGGAGTGCCTAGACATATAAATGCTTAAAGGTTTTTATGATTTGGATTCTAATGAAGTGAATCTACAGGGCAGAGTTGAGAACAATGAATGAGTAACATAAATATTTTGAGGTACCTATTCAAAATAGAGTCAAAGCTGTTTGTAGTTACACTTGGTAGCAAAAAAGAAAAAATATGCTAGGAATAAAATGGTATACCTGTCCGCTCCTGATGTAAAAGCTTAATTTTTCCCTGAGTTAGAGCTTCACTTTGTTGCTGGTTTTATACCATTTCTTTCTCTGACTTAGCAAAGTACTATACAAAAAAATGATTGTTGCAGTTCACCAGCATGCATGGTGAGAATGAAAGGATGTAGAAATGAGATGGAAAATGTTGCTAGATTGTGAAGCACTGAATACAGGCAATAGCAATGTTAGGTAGGGACTAAGTATAAAGCACACCTGAGAAATATGAGCAGGCTTTCATACCATCTTTTACAGTATAAGATGGCGTAAATTTAGAGGTGTTAGGGAGGAGAACTGCAGAAAAACCAGGTTTACCTGTTGATGAGATTACATGTATTGTGCCTTTCATTGAAATCTGTTTTCTACACCTTTTCCAGGATGGCAGTGGTAGGGTATTCATTTTGGAACACTAAATATATTTTAGGCAATGAAAACCTATTAGTGTATATTTTCTTCATGTTGGAAGCCAAAAAAGAGACAGGTGGCCTTCAAAAATTAATAGCTCTTAAAAGACATAAGGAAATACAATTGAAGGATATGTTGTTGTCAGACCTTGGTGAGAAGCTGTGTTTTGGGGGTGCTGTTAATTAAGAACATTTCCTTGTTGGCATAAGTGTCTCACATTTTTGCCCTTGGTGCTCAGCTCACCATGAGCACGGTCAATTCACAAGGTAGTTTTTATAAATAAAGGTTTTGGGCAAGCTGAACATGGTCCAGAGAGATATTAATGAGAGGGCAAGGGGGAAGAGTTAATGAAAACACACTTCCTGATGGAACATACACTGCTTTTTGGAACTGGAGAGGCTTTAAAATTATTTTCCCAAAACCCTGTGGCGTCTCTTTTCTGGAGGCGATGAGATGGGGAGAAATGACAAATGGCTTTGTTTTATTATTTTCTCCTCTCTCGTTCTCCATATTTTTGGTAGGGAAAATTGGATATTTATTTTGGCCATTTTCCTTCTATTCGCAGAATCAATTACATTTTTGGTGTATTATGCGTGGTAAATACACTCAAGCATCCTCTGGCTTAAAAGCAATGAGTTGATTATTCGAACATCCCTTCTTTAAAGGCAGTTAATTGCATGGAAAATATAGGCCCCCATTGTCTGGTCCCTTTAAACTTTTATTCGGAGATTTGTTCCCAGGGTCTAGGCTGTGTAGTGGTTGTTCTGCATCATTGGCTGTTGTATATTCCAAGAAAACTAATTTTAAGCTTTTAAATCATACAGTAATTGAAGTCTTGCATTTCAGATGGACTGAAATCTCGGGCCACTAGTTTTCAAGGATCTACAACATTTTATAACCTATATCACTTAAAGGAGGCTTGGCTAGCTTCGGGAGAATACTGCCTTCTAGAGGGTTATGTGAATCAGGAATTGTGGCTAATTTTTTCTTTTGTAGATTGCTGCCTGTTCTGGAATTTTTTTCTTCCACTCAAAAGTGTGATGGTACCATCTAGAATTATCTGTGCTTTTCAGTGGAACAGTTAGATCACATCTCTTTAGTTGGAGGAAAATTTAGTGAGTGTTCTAGTTTACATGTCACTTCTCAGTTCCCCCATAGTTACATAATTGGTGTTGTGTGTGTCCATCGTAGAGGACATTTGATGCTCATTTATTAAATATGCTTGCTGGCTGCTGCCGCATCTTTGTTCTGGACAGACAAATTACCTTTCTCACACTGAGCTTCCACTCTGGGGAATTAAGCCTCCACCACTTTAATTAGCTTAGAAGTGGGGGGTTGCAGTTCCTAATAGACTATAGGCTTTTTGTAAGTTAGGGAAAGAGTGAAACGAGAACTTCTGGGAAGCTCAAAATGTCATTTAAAAACCATAAAAACCTAATATATATTATTTCATTTTGGTAATTGCAAACAGATTGTATTTGACAAGTGTGTGGATTTCCATTTCTGACTTAGACATTGAAGCTACCCTTGCATTGAGCTATGTTCTTTTTTCTATCACAAGTCATTAACACATTACATGTATTGATTTACATGTTTGTGTAACTATTAAGTGACATAGCAGATAGGAAAGTGAAAAATATGTGAATATTTGTACATAGAAATTTTCATACAGACACACACACACCTATAGGTAGTACCAAATGGGTGAATATTTTTCACATGGGGATATCAGAATAATAATGATAACTGCCATTATTCGTTGAGGTTTTATTAAGGGCCAAGCACTGTTGAAAGTGCTCCCATATGTACTTATCATAACAGCATCATTATCCCTTCTTTAAAGATGAGGAACCTGAGACATAAGCAGTTTAAGCAACATTCCTAAAGGTTACACAGTTGAATTTATTAACCCAAAACTTCCTGGGTAGGAACTTGCCTTGGAATGTCCCCGCTATTTAAAAAATTCAAGATCCCACTGCTGGGTAAGATGTTACATTCCTTTTGGAAAGACACTTTCTCTTAACAGAGTTAAGCAGTTAATTTTAGTACTTCACACCAGAAACTTTCTGAGTGTCCATTTACTGTCTCATTTTCTTTGCTAGTAAAACTGCAGAAAATGTTATGCTTTAGTTCTTCACTGCCAGAGTAAGTAGCATAGAAAGCCTCTATCAAGTCACAGTTGGAAAGTAATCTAATACAAGAAGATTAGTGAATGTGGGGAAGACAAAAGCAGTCATATTTGAGTTTAATATCTCTCAAATTTAGCATTTTAGCTAAGATGCCCGTTTTTATTTCTTGCAGGTCTGCTAAAAGGTCAGAGTAATGCAGAATGCGTGCCTTCATCTCAGATTTGTTCATCACAGGTGGATCCCATGTGTCTTCAGTAGACAAGTCACCTTTGTAGCTAGCACCAGTGCCAGCTCCATGCCATTGCACCTTCTTTAGTCTTGATTGCCCTTCCTGCATTTATTGGTGTATTAAAATGACTGAATATGAACATTAAGGACTCCATGAACCTGGGCTAATGGGAGACTGTAGAGAAAATGAAAAAAGATCCACCAGAGGACATCTTGGGGGGGAGGGAGCTGGGGGGGAGGGAAATGACTAATGAAGCTAATTAAAAGAAGCATTCAAATCTGCTTTCTACCCTCATTAACAATTAGCAGGGCACTGGCCAGAGTTTGTACCCTGTGTTTTACCTTAACAACATTCTATTTGCTCTTTGTATATTTAAGTGTTGTAAGGAAACGTGTTTCAATCAAAACTGAACATGAGATAAAGGAAAGAGATGTGGCTTTTGTGATATTCTATCACAAACACTTATTGTATCTCTGTAAAATACAATGTATGTATGCATGTAAGTGTTTTGTCCTAATGTTGCTACTCCCATGGCAAAGAAAAAAAAAAAGAATGAAAAAAGAAAAAAGATTGGAAAAAAAAATCAGGCTCATAGCAGCTACTGTGTAGAAAATTCCCCCACTTCTAATTTGCTGAATGAAGAAAAAAAAAATCTTTTATTTGTGATATTTTCAGAGACATTTGCTCTAGTATGGTGTATTTAAATAATAAAAACTTAAAAGAAAAAATATTTAATGGTGTTTGGGTTTAAACACTGCTTTTTCTTTTCTGTATTTTGGAAACATGTAGTTTTTATTGTTGAATAACAAGCTCCCTTTAAATTTGAAGGAGTTGAGGGAGGTGGTGTATTTATGTAGCTCTGGACCAGTAAGATATTCTTCAAATTACTTAACCACGCCATCCATTATTGGCAGGGGTACAAAGCAAAGTTTCTAACAGAGTCCTTTCTATAAGTCAAGAATATTCTGTTAACAGCATTTCGTTACACTTCTATATTACAGTAAGTCTTTTGTGTTTATATATAAATACTTGAGTATCCACTATTTTGTTTATTCTTTTTCTCAATAGCAAAGCCTTGGGTATTGATGAAAAGTATGTTAAAAAAAAAAAATATATATATATATATATATGACACAACCATCCTGCTCTCTTACCAAGTTTATAGCTTTTGAAGGAAGTCACAAATTTCTAAGTCATAACTGTACGTATTTTGAAGCTCTCCTAGTTGTAGGGACCCAGAGTTCTTTTACAGTGATCTTTGATGGGTGAAGTAGCTGTTTCCTGGTGACCTTTAGGCTCGTGTGGTCGGCTCTAAGATATGTTTATTTTGTTTTGCTCCTAGACTTCTTTACTGACTCTGCCTTTCTGTATGTATTTTGGGGAAAGATTCTGAGTTCATTTAGTCTTAGTCTTGAGACACTGAGTTGCTGGTTGTAGGCAGCAGAATGTCCACGACAGTGCCTGCACTGCCCGCAGAGCTGCCCTCCGGAAAGCATGTGGGGTATAACACAGCTAGTGCTAGAAGGAGGAAAACCAAATAGGCCTGCAGGCTGAGGTTGTACTGCCAGCTTCCTTAGATGTGAGCAAATTTCAACTATAACTTCCATCACAGACTAATAAAACCAGGTGTGTGAACACTAGTATTTAAAATTTTCTTTTTTAAGATGGCATTTATTTTGTTCCAGAAAAGCGCCTGATGTAGACCCTCCCTCTGAGAATAGCCATGGAGCCATGTAGAGAGGTCTAGCCCAGCACATCTCAACTACCAGTCAGCTTCCCTTTGAGAAATGTGCTCACTTCCTGTTTTCAGAGATTCCAGAGCAGCGGGGGAAAAAAAATCAGTTGCTTAAACTTCAAACCTAGAGGAGATTGTAAAGGCAGAGTTGAAGTGAATAGTTTCGTTAGAACCTTATAAAAACAAAATGCAAGAAAATAATATGAAGAAATCACATATCTGTTTGAATTAGATGTCTGTTTGAATTAGATCCTTGGGGAATTTCTTCAAGCTAGTTCTGGTTCTTATATTTGTTTTTGTTTTTGTTTTTTTCCTTTAAGAAACTTTCTCAAGGAAGTTAGACTGGGATGGTAAAGGGGGAAATATGTTAATGAGATTGCAGGCATTTTCTATATTCTTTTTGGCATGAGCACTCATGTCCCTGATAGTGTAGAAATTCAAAGGAGGTGGTTAATAACTTTAGTAAATAATATATTGTGGCATTTAGTGATGTGGAGGGCTAAGGTCATTACAGACTTTAAATAAACTATTATATGGCTGGTTCCTCAAGCACTGCTGCGTATTTAATAATGAGCTTCTAAAAGCATTTCTTAAGTTGCAGACCTATAAGATTACAAATGTCACTCATGTTAGTATAATCCACATGCAAGTGATGAAGCCTTCTCTTTGATGTGCTAAATTGGAGAAGGACTAATGGAGCTATGAATATACAATAGAACATATTTAAGTAGTAGTCTTGCTTTAGGTAAAACACTTTCTTGAAACCAGAGGCATTTCAAACAATAAAACCTGGCTCTAATGGGGATGCTCTGTGTGGATGGAAAGCTACTAAAAACACTCAGGTTTATTCAGATGTGAGCAGCGATTGTGTGCAGTTCCTCCCCCAACCTCAACATTGCTTAGGAAAAAAAAAAAAAGTCTATGAGTTTATTCTACCTTTCATCCATTGCATTTGTGATGTTATTAGTTAGCGAGATGGACACTTCTTTTGAAAGGATTTACTTAATATTAACCATGTCATAGAGCAAGATGGCCCCCAGTCCCTAACAAGCGAGTGCAATTAAAAATAAAAGCAAATGTTATTTGGCCCTGCTGAACTGATAAAAAAAATTATGTTTATGATACATATAAATGTCTCAATCATGCAAATTGTCACTCTTGCTAATGAAACAATTTTGTAAAAAGATTGTCCTCTAAAAGGGTTTAATGTTTTTTACCTATCTAACTGTCTAGTTAGATTTACACATCCCGCAAGGCAGGGGAGCCTGAAGCTTTTCCAAACCAAATTGTTTGCCACTAGAAACTATTTTCAGCTCTTTCATGATTTATTAGGAAATAGTTTAACCTGGACTGTAGTGTCTTATAAAATACAAAATGAGAAAACTGTCACACCAAAATGAAGTTGTGAAATTGTCATCCTCTTAATATTAGCTGTATTTAAATTCTTTTGCCCTTATTAACACTGATATTTGAAACAACTAAGCATCTAAAATGAAGCCCTTAAAGGGCTTCAAATGTCAATATAGTAAGATTCTAGTGTGTACTACTATTTATATAAAATATTTCTTAGGGCCTATAAATCATATAACAGTGAACCCAAGATCTACATATGGAGTCTAGTGAAGAGAGTGAAGAGTTTCTGTGTAGCCTAATTGTATTTAAATTAAGGAAATCCAAAAATCCCTTCACCCTTCACACCAAAGACCCCTTCACCCTTCACCAGGGAGTTCTGTCCTGGGTGCTGTCCCACCTATGACTCCTTTAAGAGGCCATTGGAAAAAGGCCATTTACAAGTTAATGTTACTTGTAGCTTTGTTACTAAGACTCACCTATTGTTAGTCCAGCCAAGTCACAAAAATGCTTATTGCAGTTAAATAGCAATTTGTTTCTATGAAACTGCAATTAAAGTATTACTGAGCAGACATTTTAGATTGGCAGTGCTCTGAACGCATGTTAAACAGCCAGCTACTCCCACTTGCAGAGTCTGAGATCTGACTAGCAGCAAAGTGTAACACATTCAGCGATGCTGGGTACCTAGTTAAAGAGGCATTTGTAGCCCTCTGCTCCCATCGTGAACATGCTGAGAGCAATGACAAGTGGGGGCTGATTTTTGGAAGGTGAACTTGCAACTTACCTCAAGTGAATACTGTTTTCAGTTGTACAAGTAGTGCTTTATGCTAGTAGATATGTGCATGTTTCCTAGAGGGAATGTTTTCAAGTTCAGATTGATTCTGCTGAGAATGGACGGCAACTCGGAGGCCTCAAGCCAATAATGTACTACAGGCCCTGACATGTTACAGCTGTGTAAACAGGGCCATTCTATTTCCTAAATCACAACTAATAAAGCAGAGGATGAAAATCAATTGATTCTGTTAGAAGTTCTTTGAATGACAGTGGAAAGTTGTTTAATGACTCCCTGTTAGAATGGACAAGCCTGAGTAGAGTCACCAAAGTACCGATTTTAATTGTCTCTCTCCCCTCAGAACCAGGGCAGGACAGCCTCTCCTAGGTATTGACATCATCACCACCAGATCAAAACCTGCTGGGAGAGGAAGGATCTGAACTGAGTTCTTCCAGTAGATCTGACATTCAGAATTTGTTGAGTGAGAAAGGTGAAGTGCAAAGGTTGCATTGAAAATGTGAAACATTGATGCAAGATCCTGAGAGAGAAAGATTTCAGAGGTGGTGTTTTAAAATGCAATTAGCACTGAATTCTAAACAGTTGGAAACAATCATTAGCTCATGAGAACAGGAGGTATCTCACCTTCCTTCACTCTAGAACAACCCCCCATCTTGAACTAAAAGGTTCACATCCCCAACTTCTTCAAAAACAATTTTTATATTTGTATGCTTTCACCTGTTGTTGGAGTTGCAAGTTTTTTCTTAAGTTAGAGTTTCTTCCTAAATTAATTTTTCATTTTTGGTGAATTGAATGTTTTTAGGAACTGTAAAGAGAAAATCTGAGGACAAACAGGATTTACAAATGAAGATTAATTATGAAACCTGGAAAGGAAATTGATTTCTTGGGTTGCTACTGTACCTTTTTCTTTACTTAAATAAGGTTTGGTAGGAATAGGTGTGTCTTAAATTCTATTTCTCTAAGGCCTCTGATTCAGTTTCTGTCATCAATCATGGGACTTAAACTTGCCATAAACCTTACATCTTTAAATACAATGTTTAATATAATAACTTTATCTTGGAGTTGCATAAAGCTTTGTAAATGTATTTATATATTTACATTTACAATGAACAACTACTTACACCTGCAATATCATTCGGTCCTCATAATCCTTTGAATTATTATTTCCTCAGTTTTACAGATGAGGTAACTAGAGTTCAGGGAGATTACTTATTAAGCAGGGCTAAGAGAAGGGTCGAGGTTAGTGGGCACTTATTTTGGGTGTAGAATTTAAGGAGGTGTCAGAAAATCAGTAATTAAGATAATCTTTTTTTTTTTTTCGAGACGGAGGAGTCTTGCTCTGTCGCTCAGACTGGAGTGCAGTGGCCGGATCTCAGCTCACTGCAAGCTCCGCCTCCCGAGTTCACGCCATTCTCCTGTCTCAGCCTCCCGAGTAGCTGGGACTACAGGCGCCCGCTACCTCGCCCGGCTAGTTTTTTGTATTTTTAGTAGAGACGGGGTTTCACCATGTTAGCCAGGATGGTCTTGATCTCCTGACCTCGTGATCCGCCCGTCTCGGCCTCCCAAAGTGCTGGGATTACAGGCTTGAGCCACCGCGCCCGGCTAAGATAATCTTTTAATGCAGCATTTTTAAATCAATGCAAAAAATATGATGAACAAAATGTCACAATTTTAAGTAGAGGTGGGGTCAGTATTACTTACTTTGTTTTTGCCACAGCCTCCAACATGTTGGGGTGTTGTTATTAAGGCCCAGGGTCCCAGAATTGCTATTGAACGCTGGCATTTAGGGCATTTTTAGTAAAATTACTTGCACTGATAATGTGCTTTATCCTGTTAGCTATAACTAGTTTCTTTCCTCTTAAAAAAACATTGCATTTTGTCTTTATCCAACCTGAAATGCCAACTTATTTAGATTGCCTACACTTCAGCCTTGCTCTAAGAGATATTTCTTTTGAATTTTGAGAAATCTCAACTCCTTCGTGATGAATATTTAGGTATAATTGATAATAACTCTGCCCACAAATTGTTGTTGCTGAGGAACAAGAACAAGACTTTCATAATCATATTAGTTCAGAAAGAAAAATGGATCAAAATACTCCACACAAAGTAGTAAAGGATGTGTTCAGAATCTTTGAATGAGCTGTGGCTTGAGCCACGTAAAAGACCTTACAATAAATTAGATTATATAAAAGTCATTTGTACTTATATAAGTAGAAAAGAAGTAATACACATAAACAGTTTTAGGAAAACTTTTTACATATTCTAGTGTGATGTAAAAAGTAGACATACCTTAAAAGAACTGATGTTTATATTTGTTGTTTTAGGATGGGAAAACACTGACATTCAAAGAGAACAAGTTATACCTTTACTTGTACACTAACAATTCTCAGATTATTTTAAAATTTTGTTGGCTGTACTTTCTATTTTCCCATTAATTGCTAGGGTTTAAAAAGATACAAAAAATTGTACTTTTTAAAATAAGTTACTTGAACAAGTAACATTAAATCCAAGCTGCCTTTATTACAAAGGGAAGAATGGTTAAAAATATCTACTCCAATTTAATGAAAGATTCTTTAATGTTGATATAAAATGGTGAAGCAAAAAGCAAAAAAGACTTATTTTTGTGTGTGTTTTTGCATAGACTGTTGACTGCAGTGGATTTGGGTGCCAAAGTACCAGTTCTTAAAGCCCATAATTTCTATATGTTATTTCATGGGGTATCTCGCAACCCAATGGCCCTTTGCATGCTATCTTTTAGTCTTATTCTACTATATGCAAAATGAGACTGAAGCTAGCCAGTATGTGTTTTTTTTAGTCCGAAGACTACCCTTCTCATTGGTTATGGATGGATATACCTATATCTACCTTAGGTTATAAGGACCTGGAAAAATATGTATAGATCAACACACCTATGGATTCAAACTACAAAATATCAATAGAAAAGGGCAAGATGCTTTGTAGATATGTGTACATTATGGCCTAAGGTCATAAAATTAGTAAGTTAAGTCTGATGACAACCCTGAGGAGTAGGCAAGATTTGCACCAGGTATGGAGGCTGCAGGACCCGTATACTCAATTACTTGGTTATACTACTCTATAGTATAACCAAAAACCATGATACATTCCAGTTTTTCAATAAATGCCATCTGTACCCAGAGCTGAATAGCCAGTACAAACCATACCCTGAATAATATTTACCAGTGGTTTCTTTTTTTTGTCAGTGGGTGGGAGTGGATGTTTATGAAATTGATAATAGATGAAATATTTTCTCTTAGAATTCTAGGCTATGAGGAAATTTCTATCGTGATAAAAAGGAGGGTAGGGAGAATGGAAGGAACAATTTTCTAGATAAATAGCTCTGCGAGGGAGTTTAAGGGGCTGGGGTCTCTTACCGCAGTTGGGGAAGAAGGATGTACAGGCTCCACAAACACCCCTGCCGCACATCTCGTTTCAATGGTTTTTTTTTTTGTCTTATTTCACGACTGTCAACAAGACCCTCTGCCCTAACCACCCGCACAGGTGCTTTTGCTGTGTGTGGTAAAACTCTAGCTATGCTTTTGTGTACTTCAAGCTCCTATAAGGCTGTGACATCAGGAGGTCTCAGACATTAGCAGAGTTGGCAGTTTTTGAAAGTTGATGTGATACAGCATTTGGTGACACTTCACAGGTGTGTCAGGGAGAGCTAAGGCGGAATGAAAATTGCAATAGAAAAAAAGCAGACTCCAATGCTCTTGATGAAGTTTGAGGTACCACTGTGGAAAAAAAGGCCTCTGGTTCATTAAAGCTACAGCCTCTGGAAATTGAATCCTTTCTTTCTCTGAGAGTAGAGGGAGGCAGTAGGAGTCAGAAGAAATGGAGGGGGCAGGTTTGAGTTTTCTGATTTGTTACTGAGTGAATCAGGAAGATAAACAGGCTTGATTTTCAAAAGACGGGCAATCCTAAATGAATTTCTGACACTGAGGTCTAGCTAGGCCTTTCTTCATGGGAATGGATATGATTCACGAAACTCCACATGCTGTAAGCAATTTTTTTTTAACCCTCTTTAAGTAGTAAAACATGTTTTAAAGTTTTAAAAAAGAGGGAAAGAGAATTCAGGCTGGCTTTGGAGTTCCTGAAAACCAGACGGTCTTCGCTGTGGGTGAAGTCAAGGTGTAGCTGTAATATTTTTCTCCCTAAGTTGTGTTCTATATTTTTTAGCCTGGAATTTGATTTCTAGTGGCCTACCAAAGCATTCTGCCTCTGGAATCCCCTTGTTTTGCATGCAGATGGCATGTTAATGAACTCTCTACTGTGCATTTTATCCCACTCTGGACACATTTGTGACATTATTTTTCAAAACTAAATGAGGCTAGGCAGTTGGTTGATTGGGCCTGATGAGAATTGGGTGACTAAGTTGAAAACATTCTCAAAACAGTACCCACTTACCCAGGGTTGCTGCTAGATGTTCTATGAAACAATCCTTCTCCCCAAAAAAGGTAGTTGGATTTCCCTGCATACATAGAGACTTGTAGAACTGTATGCTTTCCAGAAGGTGTGTGATCAATTTCATTCTAACACT
The DNA here is from genome assembly GCF_009764315.1 of Trachypithecus francoisi. NCBI lineage: Eukaryota > Metazoa > Chordata > Mammalia > Primates > Cercopithecidae > Trachypithecus > Trachypithecus francoisi. The sequence goes on from NW_022681457.1 coordinate 49,295,158, forward strand.
AGGTAATTCTGGACTGTCTTTGCTTTCTTGAGTATCTGTGGGCATCTTGTGCATCTTTTTTTAAACTTAGGTTTCTACACCATCATCCTGACTAAGGGAGATCGTCAGTACTCGTTGTCTTACGGGGAATGTTATGACAATTAATGATGGACGATTTACCTTGTATTTTGTGCTTTGTGCCTTTTAGGAGGAAGGCACTTGTGCCTCCCCACTCTCTCCTCTTATTTTAAAGCATGTAATAAAGCACATATTTCACTGTAGTGAAATAAGCACTAAACTGGGAGTCAGGAGACACTTGAAATTTAATTCTAGTCCTGAAAGGAAGTCAAATGGCAACTATGATTAAATTTGTCTTTCTAATCAAATATTAGCCATGGGCTAGTCATTTAATCTCACTACCTCATCTTGCCCATCTGTGAAACAGGAATTTACTAACAACAGCTATATTTGCCAGTGCATTTGACATATCACTAAAGGTAAAAGGGCTTTATATTCTGAGGATGACACTATTTTGGACTGTGAATACTGAAACACTGGAAAATATAATAAATTCTCCGACTTAAGTGTTAATTATAAGGTCTTCAACTTACTTCAAAAATTATTGTAACCAACTCTTGGCCTGTCTTCTCTAAGGGAGGAGAGTGATGCTATAGATTAATCCAAAATAATCGATTACACTCAGATTATTTTTGGTTTAGAATGTATTGTGTGTTTTTTAAGCAAGGTAATAATGCCTTTGTTAGGCAAATGTTAGACAAAATTTACAGTTTCATAAACTCAGACCAAATAGTTGGTAGAAGGTAGCTCAAGAAAGAAATGAACATTTCTTAAACAATTATATGGCCCAGGCATCTCTTTCATGTGTTATCCCCAGCATACAACTTTGAGGAAGATGTTACTATTCCTACATTTGCGTTTGAGGAAGCACGAACTTAGGTTAAAAAACCCTTGCTCAAATAAAAAATGATAAAGGGGATATCACCACCGACCCCACAGAAATACAAACAACCATCAGAGAATACTATAAATGCCTCTATGCAAATCAACTAGAAAATCTAGAAGAAATGGATAATTTCCTGGACACTTACACTCTCCCAAGACTAAACCAGGAAGAAGTTGAATCCCTGAATAGACCAATAGCAGGCTCTGAAATTGAGGCAACAATTAATAGCCTACCCACCAAAAAAAGTCCAGGACCAGATGGATTCACAGCTGAATTCTACCAGAGGTACAAGGAGGAGCTGGTACCATTCCTTCTGAAACTATTTCAATCAATAGAAAAAGAGGGAATCCTCCCTAACTCTTTTTATGAGGCCAACATCATCCTGATACCAAAGCCTGGCAGAGACACAACAAAAAAAGAGAATTTTAGGCCAATATCCCTGATGAACATCGATGCAAAAATCCTCAATAAAATACTGGCAAACCGGATTCAGCAGCACATCAAAAAGCTTATCCACCATGATCAAGTGGGCTTCATCCCTGGGATGCAAGGCTGGTTCAACATTCGCAAATCAATCAACGTAATCCAGCATATAAACAGAACCAAAGACAAGAACCACATGATTATCTCAATAGATGCAGAAAAGGCTTTTGACAAAATTCAACAGCCCTTTATGCTAAAAACGCTCAATAAATTCGGTATTGATGGAACGTACCTCAAAATAATAAGAGCTATTTATGACAAACCCACAGCTAATATCATACTGAATGGGCAAAAACTGGAAAAATTCCCTTTGAAAACTGGCACAAGACAGGGATGCCCTCTCTCACCACTCCTATTCAACATAGTGTTGGAAGTTCTGGCTAGGGCAATCAGGCAAGAGAAAGAAATCAAGGGTATCCAGTTAGGAAAAGAAGAAGTCAAATTGTCCCTGTTTGCAGATGACATGATTGTATATTTAGAAAACCCCATTGTCTCAGCCCAAAATCTCCTTAAGCTGATAAGCAACTTCAGCAAAGTCTCAGGATACAAAATTAATGTGCAAAAATCACAAGCATTCTTATACACCAGTAACAGACAAGCAGAGAGCCAAATCAGGAATGAACTTCCATTCACAATTGCTTCAAAGAGAATAAAATACCTAGGAATCCAGCTTACAAGGGATGTAAAGGACCTCTTCAAGGAGAACTACAAACCACTGCTCAGTGAAATCAAAGAGGACACAAACAAATGGAAGAACATACCATGCTCATGGATAGGAAGAATCAATATCGTGAAAATGGCCATACTGCCCAAGGTGATTTATAGATTCAATGCCATCCCCATCAAGCTACCAATGACTTTCTTCACAGAATTGGAAAAAACGGCTTTAAAGTTCATATGGAACCAAAAAAGAGCCCGCATTGCCAAGACAATCCTAAGTCAAAAGGACAAAGCTGGAGGCGTCACGCTACCTGACTTCAAACTATACTACAAGGCTACAGTAACCAAAACAGCATGGTACTGGTACCACAACAGAGATATAGACCAATGGAACAGAACAGAGTCCTCAGAAATAATACCACACATCTACAGCCATCTGATCTTTGACAAACCTGACAAAAACAAGAAATGGGGAAAGGATTCCCTATTTAATAAATGGTGCTGGGAAAATTGGCTAGCCATAAGTAGAAAGCTGAAACTGGATCCTTTCCTTACCCCTTATACGAAAATTAATTCAAGATGGATCAGAGACTTAAATGTTAGACCTAATACCATAAAAACCCTAGAAGAAAATCTAGGTAGTACCATTCAGGACATAGGCATGGGCAAGGACTTCATGTCTAAAACACCAAAAGCAACGGCAGCAAAAGCAAAAATTGACACATGGGATCTATTTAAACTAAAGAGCTTTTGCACAGCTAAAGAAACTACCATCAGAGTGAACAGGCAACCTACAGAATGGGAAAAAATTTTTGCAACCTACTCATCTGACAAAGGGCTAATATCCAGAATCTACAAAGAACTCAAACAAATATACAAGAAAAAACAAACAACCCCATCAAAAAGTGGGGAAAGGATATGAACAGACATTTCTCAAAAGAAGACATCCATACAGCCAACAGACACATGAAAAAATGCTCATCATCACTCGCCATCAGAGAAATGCAAATTAAAACCACAATGAGATACCATCTCACACCAGTTAAAATGGCAATCATTAAGAAGTCAGGAAACAACAGGTGTTGGAGAGGATGTGGAGAAATAGGAACACTTTTACACTGTTGGTGGGATTGTAAACTAGTTCAACCATTATGGAAAACAGTATGGCGATTCCTCAAGGATCTAGAACTAAATGTACCATATGACCCAGCCATCCCACTACTGGTATATACCCAAAGGATTATAAATTACTCTACTACAAAGACACATGCACATGTATGTTTATTGCGGCACTATTCACAATAGCAAAGACTTGGAATCAACCCAAATGTCCATCTGTGACAGACTGGATTAAGAAAATGTGGCACATATACACCATGGAATACTATGCAGCCATCAAAAAGGATGAGTTTGCGTCCTTTGTAGGGACATGGATGCAGCTGGAATCCATCATTCTTAGCAAACTATCACAAGAAGAGAAAACCAAACACCGCATGTTCTCACTCATAGGTGGGAACTGAACAATGAGATCACTTGGACTCGGGAAGGGGAACATCACACACTGGGGCCTATCATGGGGAGGGGGGAGGAGGGAGGGATTGCATTGGGGAGTTATACATGATATAAACGTCATGCACATGTACCCTAGAACTTAAAGTATAATAAAAAAAAAAAAAAAAAAAAAAAACCCTTGCTCAGAGTCACACTGCTAGAGTTGTCTGAACAGAGATGACTCTGACCCCAGAGCCTTATCAACAGGTTTCCATGGTCACCTATAAAGAAATGCATATTAGGATTAAAACTTTGCCATACCATTCTCCATCAGATAATAGAGTTGATGCTATACATTTAAAACCATAGCAAACTAGTGAATATTAAAAATGTCTGATTGCCTTGGGAAGGAGACTTTGATCCAGCTATCATTGTTTACATGTGAAAATA